>NW_026906223.1:0-35000 GCF_033807715.1 Cololabis saira
CCTCTCTAGACTGGCACAAAGGAACAATACCTGAAAGCTGAGACTTATTCAAAATGTCTGAAAGCCATACAATGTGCAACACTCTTAAAAAACCCTGTTGACAGAGTATCATGGCAGCAAGTGGTGGAATTCAGCTGGTGTATGATGTCAGCCAGGTTCCTATGAGTAATTAGAGATAATTGTGTCCAGGTTTCTCTCATTGGACACAGAGGTGGAATATACCCTGTATTTACCATTGAAACACTGACTGACTGTCTGATTATCTCAACTTTGTCGCAGAAATTAGTGTACTCTGTAATGCAGTCAGTCATCCAATTGATGTTGTTTCCATGGAGATCGTCCCAATCTAACAGTCTCACAGTCAGACTCTAATGTCAGTAATCCTACTTGAGCTTCTAAATTTTGATGATGCTGTGACATGGGTCTTTGTTTTCTTAATTTAGAAAAACATTTTATGTGTTGCCAGTTATGAGTTTTATGGCTCGTTGGTCTAGTAGTATGATTCTCGCTTTGGGTGCGAGAGGTCCCGGGTTCAATTCCCGGACGAGCCCCAGTGACTTATGTAAGTTGTAGTTTTCTCCTCCAAGTAGCAAAACTCACAGGACTTCAACCAGGCAAGTGCTGTGCCAGAAAGTTCCACCCAGTTCTTCAACCGGTCTATCAGGGTATTATGGTCAACCATGTCAAATGCAGCACTGTGAGACCACAATTGAAATGTTGCCACTATCCGTAATGGAGCAGATGTCATTACGGACGTTAACTACAACTGTCTCAGTGCTGGGATGTGGAAACTTGACTGGAGAACATAAAAACAGTTCTTTAATGTTAGGAGTTTGTACGCACGTTGAAAAACAGCTTTTTCTATGATTTTACTAAGACAGGGGAGGTTTTATACGGGCCTATAGCTGTTCATAAGTGACCTCTCTAGACTGGCGCAGAGGAACAATACCTGAAAGCTGAGACTTATTCAAAATATCTGAAAGCCCTGAGGCCATACAATGTGCAACACTCTTAAAAACCTTGTTGCCAGCGTATCAAGGCAGCAAGTGGTGGAATTCAGGTGGTGTATGGTGTCAGCCAGGTTCCTATGAGTAATTAGAGAGAATTGTGTCCAGGTTTCTCTCATTGGACACATAGGTGGAATATATATCCTGAGTCTACCATTGAAACACTGACTGACTGTCTGATTTTCTCAACTTTGTCGCAGAAATTAGTGTACTCTGTAATGCAGTAAGTCATCCAATTGATGTTGTTTCCATGGAGATCGTCCCAATCTAACAGTCTCACAGTCAGACTCTAATGTCAGTAGTCCTACTTGAGCTTCTAAATTTTGATGATGCTGTGACATGGGTCTTTGTTTTTTTAATTTAGAAAAACATTTTATGTGTTGCCTGTTATGAGTTTTATGGCTCGTTGGTCTAGTAGTATGATTCTCGCTTTGGGTGCGAGAGGTCCCGGGTTCAATTCCCGGACGAGCCCCAGTGACTTATGTATTTGTAGTTTTCTCCTCCAGGTAGCAAAACTCACAGGACTTCAACCAGGCAAGTGCTGTGCCAGAAAGTTCCACCCAGTTCTTCAACCGGTCTATCAGGGTATTATGGTCAACCATGTCAAATGCAGCACTGTGAGACCACGATTGAAATGTTGCCACTATCCGTATTGGAGCGGATGTCATTACGGACGTTAACTACAACTGTCTCAGTGCTGGGATGTGGAAACTTGACTGGACAAGATCAAAACAGTTATATAATGTTAGGAGTTTGTACACACGTTGAAAAACAGCTTTTTCTATGATTTTACTAAGACAGGGGAGGTTTTATACGGGCCTATATCTGTTCATAAGTGACCTCTCTAGACTGGCGCAGAGGAGTAATACCTGAAAGCTGAGACTTATTCAAAATGTCTGAAAGCCATAAAATGAGCAACACTCTTAAAAGACCCTGTTGACAGAGTATCATGGCAGCAAGTGGTGGAATTCAGCTGGTGTATGATGTCAGCCAGGTTCCTATGAGTAATTAGAGAGAATTGTGTCCAGGTTTCTCTCATTGGACACAGAGGTGGAAGATATCCTGTGTCTACCATTGAAAAACTGACTGACTGTCTGATTTTCTCAACTTTGTTGCAGAAATTAGTGTACTCTGTAATGCAGTCAGTCATCCAATTGATGTTGTTTCCATGGAGATCGTCCCAATCTAACAGTCTCACAGTCAGACTCTAATGTCAGTAGTCCTACTTGAGCTTCTAAATTTTGATGATGCTGTGACATGGGTCTTTGTTTTTTTAATTTAGAAAAACATTTTATGTGTTGCCAGTTATGAGTTTTATGGCTCGTTGGTCTAGTAGTATGATTCTCGCTTTGGGTGTGAGAGGTCCTGGGTTCAATTCCCGGACGATCCCCAGTGACTTATGTAAATAGTAGTTTTCTTCTCCAAGTAGCAAAACTCACAGGACTTCAACCAGGCAAGTGCTGTACCAGAAAGTTCCACCCAGTTCTTCAACCGGTCTATCAGGGTATTATGGTCAACCATGTCAAATGCAGCACTGTGAGACCCCAATTGAAATGTTGCCACAATCCGTAATGGAGCGGATGTCATTACGGACGTTAACTACAACTGTCTCAGTGCTGGGATGTGGAAACTTGACTGGAGAACATCAAAACAGTTCTTTAATGTTAGGAGTTTGTACACACGTTGAAAAACAGCTTTTTCTATGATTTTACGAAGAAAGGGGAGGTTTTATTCGGGCCTATAGCTGTTCATAAGTGACCTCTCTAGACTGGCGCAGAGGAGTAATACCTGAAAGCTGAGACTTAATCAAAATATCTGAAAGCCCTGAGGCCATACAATGTGCAACACTCTTAAAAACCTTGTTGCCAGCGTATCAAGGCAGCAAGTGGTGGAATTCAGGTGGTGTATGGTGTCAGCCAGGTTCCTATGAGTAATTAGAGAGAATTTTGTCCAGGATTCTCTCATTGGACACATAGGTGGAATATATATCCTGAGTCTACCATTGAAACACTGACTGACTGTCTGAGTTTCTCAACTTTGTTGCAGAAATTAGTGTACTCTGTAATGCAGTCAGTCATCCAATTGATGTTGTTTCCATGGAGATCGTCCCAATCTAACAGTCTCACAGTCAGACTCTAATGTCAGTAGTCCTACTTGAGCTTCTAAATTTTGATGATGCTGTGACATGGGTCTTTGTTTTTTTAATTTAGAAAAACATTTTATGTGTTGCCAGTTATGAGTTTTATGGCTCGTTGGTCTAGTAGTATGATTCTCGCTTTGGGTGCGAGAGGTCCCGGGTTCGATTCCCGGACGAGCCCCAGTGACTTATGTAAATAGTAGTTTTCTTCTCCAAGTAGCAAAACTCACAGGACTTCAACCAGGCAAGTGCTGTGCCAGAAAGTTCCACCCAGTTCTTCAACCGGTCTATCAGGGTATTATGGTCAACCATGTCAAATGCAGCACTGTGAGACCACAATTGAAATGTTGCCACTATCCGTATTGGAGCGGATGTCATTACGGACGTTAACTTCAACTGTCTCAGTGCTGGGATATGGAAACTTGACTGGAGAACATCAAAACAGTTATTTAATGTTAGGAGTTTGTACACACGTTGAAAAACAGCTTTTTCTATGATTTTACTAAGACAGGGGAGGTTTTATACGGGCCTATATCTGTTCATAAGTGACCTCTCTAGACTGGCGCAGAGGAGTAATACCTGAAAGCTGAGACTTATTCAAAATGTCTGAAAGCCATACAATGAGCAACACTCTTAAAAGACCCTGTTGACAGAGTATCATGGCAGCAAGTGGTGGAATTCAGCTGGTGTATGATGTCAGCCAGGTTCCTATGAGTAATTAGAGAGAATTGTGTCCAGGTTTCTCTCATTGGACACAGAGGTGGAAGATATCCTGTGTCTACCATTGAAAAACTGACTGACTGTCTGATTTTCTCAACTTTGTTGCAGAAATTAGTGTACTCTGTAATGCAGTCAGTCATCCAATTGATGTTGTTTCCATGGAGATCGTCCCAATCTAACAGTCTCACAGTCAGACTCTAATGTCAGTAGTCCTACTTGAGCTTCTAAATTTTGATGATGCTGTGACATGGGTCTTTGTTTTTTTAATTTAGAAAAACATTTTATGTGTTGCCAGTTATGAGTTTTATGGCTCGTTGGTCTAGTAGTATGATTCTCGCTTTGGGTGCGAGAGGTCCCGGGTTCAATTCCCGGACGAGCCCCAGTGACTTATGTAAATAGTAGTTTACTCCTCCAAGTAGCAAAACTCACAGGTCTTCAACCAGGCAAGTGCTATGCCAGAAAGTTCCACCCAGTTCTTCAACCGGTCTATCAGGGTATTATGGTCAACCATGTCAAATGCAGCACTGTGAGACCGCAATTGAAATGTTGCCACAATCCGTAATGGAGCGGATGTCATTACGGACGTTAACTACAACTGTCTCAGTGCTGGGATGTGGAAACTTGACTGGAGAACATCAAAACAGTTCTTTAATGTTAGGAGTTTGTACACACGTTGAAAAACAGCTTTTTCTATGATTTTACGAAGAAAGGGGAGGTTTTATTCGGGCCTATAGCTGTTCATAAGTGACCTCTCTAGACTGGCGCAGAGGAGTAATACCTGAAAGCTGAGACTTAATCAAAATATCTGAAAGCCCTGAGGCCATACAATGTGCAACACTCTTAAAAACCTTGTTGCCAGCGTATCAAGGCAGCAAGAGGTGGAATTCAGGTGGTGTATGGTGTCAGCAAGGTTCCTATGAGTAATTAGAGAGAATTTTGTCCAGGATTCTCTCATTGGACACATAGGTGGAATATATATCCTGAGTCTACCATTGAAACACTGACTGACTGTCTGATTTTCTCAACTTTGTCGCAGAAATTAGTGTACTCTGTAATGCAGTCAGTCATCCAATTGATGTTGTTTCCATGGAGATCGTCCCAATCTAACAGTCTCACAGTCAGACTCTAATGTCAGTAGTCCTACTTGAGCTTCTAAATTTTGATGATGCTGTGACATGGGTCTTTGTTTTTTTAATTTAGAAAAACATTTTATGTGTTGCCAGTTATGAGTTTTATGGCACGTTGGTCTAGTAGTATGATTCTCGCTTTGGGTGCGAGAGGTCCCGGGTTCGATTCCCGGACGAGCCCCAGTGACTTATGTAAATAGTAGTTTTCTTCTCCAAGTAGCAAAACTCACAGGACTTCAACCAGGCAAGTGCTGTGCCAGAAAGTTCCACCCAGTTCTTCAACCGGTCTATCAAGGTATTATGGTCAACCATGTCAAATGCAGCACTGTGAGACCACAATTGAAATGTTGCCACTATCCGTATTGGAGCGGATGTCATTACGGACGTTAACTTCAACTGTCTCAGTGCTGGGATATGGAAACTTGACTGGAGAACATCAAAACAGTTATTTAATGTTAGGAGTTTGTACACACGTTGAAAAACAGCTTTTTCTATGATTTTACTAAGACAGGGGAGGTTTTATACGGGCCTATATCTGTTCATAAGTGACCTCTCTAGACTGGCGCAGAGGAGTAATACCTGAAAGCTGAGACTTATTCAAAATGTCTGAAAGCCATACAATGAGCAACACTCTTAAAAGACCCTGTTGACAGAGTATCATGGCAGCAAGTGGTGGAATTCAGCTGGTGTATGATGTCAGCCAGGTTCCTATGAGTAATTAGAGAGAATTGTGTCCAGGTTTCTCTCATTGGACACAGAGGTGGAAGATATCCTGTGTCTACCATTGAAAAACTGACTGACTGTCTGATTTTCTCAACTTTGTTGAAGAAATTAGTGTACTCTGTAATGCAGTCAGTCATCCAATTGATGTTGTTTCCATGGAGATCGTCCCAATCTAACAGTCTCACAGTCAGACTCTAATGTCAGTAGTCCTACTTGAGCTTCTAAATTTTGATGATGCTGTGACATGGGTCTTTGTTTTTTTAATTTAGAAAAACATTTTATGTGTTGCCAGTTATGAGTTTTATGGCTCGTTGGTCTAGTAGTATGATTCTCGCTTTGGGTGCGAGAGGTCCCGGGTTCAATTCCCGGACGAGCCCCAGTGACTTATGTAAGTTGTAGTTTACTCCTCCAAGTAGCAAAACTCACAGGACTTCAACCA
Source organism: Cololabis saira (assembly GCF_033807715.1). Classification (NCBI taxonomy): domain Eukaryota; kingdom Metazoa; phylum Chordata; class Actinopteri; order Beloniformes; family Belonidae; genus Cololabis; species Cololabis saira. Next base: position 6,154 of record NW_026906223.1, read on the forward strand.
GGCAAGTGCTGTGCCAGAAAGTTCCACCCAGTTCTTCAACCGGTCTATCAGGGTATTATGGTCAACCATGTCAAATGCAGCACTGTGAGACCACAATTGAAATGTTGCCACTAACCGTAATGGAGCAGATGTCATTACGGACGTTAACTACAACTGTCTCAGTGCTGGGATGTGGAAACTTGACTGGAGAACATAAAAACAGTTCTTTAATGTTAGGAGTTTGTACACACGTTGAAAAACAGCTTTTTCTATGATTTTACTAAGATAGGGGAGGTTTTATACGGGCCTATAGCTGTTCATAAGTGACCTCTCTAGACTGGCGCAGAGGAACAATACCTGAAAGCTGAGACTTATTCAAAATATCTGAAAGCCCTGAGGCCATACAATGTGCAACACTCTTAAAAACCTTGTTGCCAGCGTATCAAGGCAGCAAGTGGTGGAATTCAGGTGGTGTATGGTGTCAGCCAGGTTCCTATGAGTAATTAGAGAGAATTGTGTCCAGGTTTCTCTCATTGGACACATAGGTGGAATATATATCCTGAGTCTACCATTGAAACACTGACTGACTGTCTGATTTTCTCAACTTTGTCGCAGAAATTAGTGTACTCTGTAATGCAGTAAGTCATCCAATTGATGTTGTTTCCATGGAGATCGTCCCAATCTAACAGTCTCACAGTCAGACTCTAATGTCAGTAGTCCTACTTGAGCTTCTAAATTTTGATGATGCTGTGACATGGGTCTTTGTTTTTTTAATTTAGAAAAACATTTTATGTGTTGCCAGTTATGAGTTTTATGGCTCGTTGGTCTAGTAGTATGATTCTCGCTTTGGGTGCGAGAGGTCCCGGGTTCAATTCCCGGACGAGCCCCAGTGACTTATGTATTTGTAGTTTTCTCCTCCAGGTAGCAAAACTCACAGGACTTCAACCAGGCAAGTGCTGTGCCAGAAAGTTCCACCCAGTTCTTCAACCGGTCTATCAGGGTATTATGGTCAACCATGTCAAATGCAGCACTGTGAGACCACGATTGAAATGTTGCCACTATCCGTATTGGAGCGGATGTCATTACGGACGTTAACTACAACTGTCTCAGTGCTGGGATGTGGAAACTTGACTGGACAAGATCAAAACAGTTATATAATGTTAGGAGTTTGTACACACGTTGAAAAACAGCTTTTTCTATGATTTTACTAAGACAGGGGAGGTTTTATACGGGCCTATATCTGTTCATAAGTGACCTCTCTAGACTGGCGCAGAGGAGTAATACCTGAAAGCTGATACTTATTCAAAATGTCTGAAAGCCATAAAATGAGCAACACTCTTAAAAGACCCTGTTGACAGAGTATCATGGCAGCAAGTGGTGGAATTCAGCTGGTGTATGATGTCAGCCAGGTTCCTATGAGTAATTAGAGAGAATTGTGTCCAGGTTTCTCTCATTGGACACAGAGGTGGAAGATATCCTGTGTCTACCATTGAAAAACTGACTGACTGTCTGATTTTCTCAACTTTGTTGCAGAAATTAGTGTACTCTGTAATGCAGTCAGTCATCCAATTGATGTTGTTTCCATGGAGATCGTCCCAATCTAACAGTCTCACAGTCAGACTCTAATGTCAGTAGTCCTACTTGAGCTTCTAAATTTTGATGATGCTGTGACATGGGTCTTTGTTTTTTTAATTTAGAAAAACATTTTATGTGTTGCCAGTTATGAGTTTTATGGCTCGTTGGTCTAGTAGTATGATTCTCGCTTTGGGTGCGAGAGGTCCCGGGTTCAATTCCCGGACGAGCCCCAGTGACTTATGTATTTGTAGTTTTCTCCTCCAGGTAGCAAAACTCACAGGACTTCAACCAGGCAAGTGCTGTGCCAGAAAGTTCCACCCAGTTCTTCAACCGGTCTATCAGGGTATTATGGTCAACCATGTCAAATGCAGCACTGTGAGACCACGATTGAAATGTTGCCACTATCCGTATTGGAGCGGATGTCATTACGGACGTTAACTACAACTGTCTCAGTGCTGGGATGTGGAAACTTGACTGGACAAGATCAAAACAGTTATATAATGTTAGGAGTTTGTACACACGTTGAAAAACAGCTTTTTCTATGATTTTACTAAGACAGGGGAGGTTTTATACGGGCCTATATCTGTTCATAAGTGACCTCTCTAGACTGGCGCAGAGGAGTAATACCTGAAAGCTGAGACTTAATCAAAATATCTGAAAGCCCTGAGGCCATACAATGTGCAACACTCTTAAAAACCTTGTTGCCAGCGTATCAAGGCAGCAAGTGGTGGAATTCAGGTGGTGTATGGTGTCAGCCAGGTTCCTATGAGTAATTAGAGAGAATTTTGTCCAGGATTCTCTCATTGGACACAGAGGTGGAATATATCCTGTGTTTACCATTGAAACACTGACTGACTGTCTGATTTTCTCAACTTTGTTGCAGAAATTAGTGTACTCTGTAATGCACTCAGTCATCGAATTGATGTTGTTTCCATGGAGATCGTCCCAATCTAACAGTCTCACAGTCACACTCACATGTCAACAGCCCTGCTTGAGCTTCTAAATGTTGATGATGATGTGACATGGGTCTTTGTTTTTTTAATTTAGAAAACATTTTATGTGTTGCCAGTTATGAGTTTTACGGCTCGTTGGTCTAGTAGTATGATTCTCGCTTTGGGTGCGAGAGGGCCCGGGTTCGATTCCCGGACGAGCCTCAGGGACTTATGTAAATAGTAGTTTTCTTCTCCAAGTAGCAAAACTCACAGGACTTCAACCAGGCAAGTGCTGTGCCAGAAAGTTCCAGCCAGTTCTTCAACCGGTCTATCAGGGTATTATGGTCAACCATGTCAAATGCAGCACTGTGAGACCACAATTGAAATGTTGCCACTATCCGTATTGGAGCGGATGTCATTACGGATGTTAATTTAAACTGTCTCAGTGCTCGGATATGGAAACTTGACTGGAGAACATCAAAACAGTTATTTAATGTTAGGAGTTTGTACACACGTTGAAAAACAGCTTTTTCTATGATTTTACTAAGACAGGGGAGGTTTTATACGGGCCTATATCTGTTCATAAGTGACCTCTCTAGACTGGCGCAGAGGAGTAATACCTGAAAGCTGAGACTTATTCAAAATATCTGAAAGCCCTGAGGCCATACAATGTGCAACACTCTTAAAAACCCTGTTGCCAGAGTATCATGGCAGCAAGTGGTCGAATTCAGCTGGTGTATGATGTCAGCCAGGTTCGTATGAGTAAGTAGAGATAATTGTCTCCAGGTTTCTCTCATTGGACACAGAGGTGGAATATATCCTGTGTCTACCATTGAAACACTGACTGACTGTCTGATTTTCTCAACTTTGTTGCAGAAATTAGTGTACTCCGTAATGCACTCAGTCATCGAATTGATGTTGTTTCCATGGAGATCGTCCCAATCTAACAGTCTCACAGTCACACTCACATGTCAACAGCCCTGCTTGAGCTTCTAAATGTTGATGATGATGTGACATGGGAACCCTGTTTTTTAATTTAGAAAACATTTTATGTGTTGCCAGTTATGAGTTTTATGGCTCGTTGGTCTAGTAGTGTGATTCTCGCTTTGGGTGTGAGAGGTCCCGGGTGCAATTCCCGGACGAGCCCCAGTGACTTATGTAAGTTGTAGTTTTCTCCTCCAAGTAGCAAAACTCATAGGACTTCAACCAGGCAAGTGCTGTGCCAGAAAGTCCCAACCGGTCTATCAAGGTATTATGGTCAACCATGTCAAATGCAGCACTGTGAGACCACAATTGAAATGTTGCCACTATCCGTATTGGAGCGCATGTCATTATGGACGTTAACTAGAACTGTCTCAATGCTGGAATGTGAAAACTTGACTGGAGAACATAAAAACATTTCTTTAATGTTAGGAGTTTGTACACACGTTGAAAAACAGATTATTCTATGATTTTACTAAGAAAGGGGAGGTTTTATACGGGCCTATAGCTGTTCATAAGTGACCTCTCTAGACTGGCGCAGAGGAGTAATACCTGAAAGCTGAGACTTATTCAAAATATCTGAAAGCCCTGAGGCCATACAATGTGCAACACTCTTAAAAAACCTTGTTGCCAGCGTATCAAGGCAGCAAGTGGTGGAATTCAGGTGGTGTATGGTGTCAGCCAGGTTCCTATGAGTAATTAGAGAGAATTGGGTCCAGGTTTCTCTCATTGGACACATAGGTGGAATATATATCCTGAGTCTACCATTGAAACACTGACTGACTGTCTGATTTTCTCAACTTTGTTGCAGAAATTAGTGTACTCTGTAATGCACTCAGTCATCGAATTGATGTTGTTTCCATGGAGATCGTCCCAATCTAACAGTCTCACAGTCACACTCACATGTCAACAGCCCTGCTTGAGCTTCTAAATGTTGATGATGATGTGACATGGGAACCCTGTTTTTTAATTTAGAAAACATTTTATGTGTTGCCAGTTATGAGTTTTATGGCTCGTTGGTCTAGTAGTATGATTCTCGCTTTGGGTGCGAGAGGTCCCGGGTTCAATTCCTGGACGAGCCCCAGTGACTTATGTAAGTTGTAGTTTTTCTCCTCCAAGTAGCAAAACTCACAGGACTTCAACCAGGCAAGTGCTGTGCCAGAAAGTCCCAACCAGTTCTTCAACCGGTCTATCAAGGTATTATGGTCAACCATGTCAAATGCAGCACTGTGAGACCACGATTGAAATGTTGCCACTAGCCGTATTGGAGCGCATGTCATTACGGACTTTAACTAGAACTGTCTCAGTGCTGCGATGTGAAGGAGAACATCGAAACAGTTATTTAATGTTAGGAGCTTGTACACACGTTGAAAAACAGCTTTTTCTACGATTTTACTAAGAAAGGCAGGTTTTATACAGGCCTATAGCTGTTCACAAGTGACCTCTCTAGACTGGCACAGTGGAACAATACCTGAAAGCTGAGACTTATTCAAAATGTCTGAAAGCAATACAATGTGCAACACTCTTAAAAAACCCTGTTGCCAGAGTATCATGGCAGCAAGTGGTGGAATTCAGCTGGTGTATGATGTCAGCCAGGTTCCTATGAGTATTTAGAGAGAATTGTGTCCAGGTTTTTCTCATTGGACACAGAGGTGGAATATATCCTGTGTCTACCATTGAAACACTGACTGACTGTCTGATTTTCTCAACTTTGTTGCAGAAATTAGTGTACTCTGTAATGCACTCAGTCATCGAATTGATGTTGTTTCCATGGAGATCGTCCCAATCTAACAGTCTCACAGTCACACTCACATGTCAACAGCCCTGCTTGAGCTTCTAAATGTTGATGATGATGTGACATGGGAACCCTGTTTTTTAATTTAGAAAACATTTTATGTGTTGCCAGTTATGAGTTTTATGGCTCGTTGGTCTAGTAGTATGATTCTCGCTTTGGGTGTGAGAGGTCCCGGGTGCAATTCCCGGACGAGCCCCAGTGACTTATGTAAGTTGTAGTTTTCTCCTCCAAGTAGCAAAACTCATAGGACTTCAACCAGGCAAGTGCTGTGCCAGAAAGTCCCAACCGGTCTATCAAGGTATTATGGTCAACCATGTCAAATGCAGCACTGTGAGACCACAATTGAAATGTTGCCACTATCCGTATTGGAGCGCATGTCATTATGGACGTTAACTAGAACTGTCTCAATGCTGGAATGTGAAAACTTGACTGGAGAACATAAAAACATTTCTTTCATGTTAGGAGTTTGTACACACGTTGAAAAACAGATTATTCTATGATTTTACTAAGAAAGGGGAGGTTTTATACGGGCCTATAGCTGTTCATAAGTGACCTCTCTAGACTGGCGCAGAGGAGTAATACCTGAAAGCTGAGACTTATTCAAAATATCTGAAAGCCCTGAGGCCATACAATGTGCAACACTCTTAAAAAACCTTGTTGCCAGCGTATCAAGGCAGCAAGTGGTGGAATTCAGGTGGTGTATGGTGTCAGCCAGGTTCCTATGAGTAATTAGAGAGAATTGGGTCCAGGTTTCTCTCATTGGACACATAGGTGGAATATATATCCTGAGTCTACCATTGAAACACTGACTGACTGTCTGATTTTCTCAACTTTGTTGCAGAAATTAGTGTACTCTGTAATGCACTCAGTCATCGAATTGATGTTGTTTCCATGGAGATCGTCCCAATCTAACAGTCTCACAGTCACACTCACATGTCAACAGCCCTGCTTGAGCTTCTAAATGTTGATGATGATGTGACATGGGAACCCTGTTTTTTAATTTAGAAAACATTTTATGTGTTGCCAGTTATGAGTTTTATGGCTCGTTGGTCTAGTAGTATGATTCTCGCTTTGGGTGCGAGAGGTCCCGGGTTCAATTCCCGGACGAGCCCCAGTGACTTATGTAAGTTGTAGTTTTTCTCCTCCAAGTAGCAAAACTCACAGGACTTCAACCAGGCAAGTGCTGTGCCAGAAAGTCCCAACCAGTTCTTCAACCGGTCTATCAAGGTATTATGGTCAACCATGTCAAATGCAGCACTGTGAGACCACGATTGAAATGTTGCCACTAGCCGTATTGGAGCGCATGTCATTACGGACTTTAACTAGAACTGTCTCAGTGCTGCGATGTGAAGGAGAACATCGAAACAGTTATTTAATGTTAGGAGCTTGTACACACGTTGAAAAACAGCTTTTTCTACGATTTTACTAAGAAAGGCAGGTTTTATACAGGCCTATAGCTGTTCACAAGTGACCTCTCTAGACTGGCACAGTGGAACAATACCTGAAAGCTGAGACTTATTCAAAATGTCTGAAAGCAATACAATGTGCAACACTCTTAAAAAACCCTGTTGCCAGAGTATCATGGCAGCAAGTGGTGGAATTCAGCTGGTGTATGATGTCAGCCAGGTTCCTATGAGTATTTAGAGAGAATTGTGTCCAGGTTTTTCTCATTGGACACAGAGGTGGAATATATCCTGTGTCTACCATTGAAACACTGACTGACTGTCTGATTTTCTCAACTTTGTTGCAGAAATTAGTGTACTCTGTAATGCACTCAGTCATCGAATTGATGTTGTTTCCATGGAGATCGTCCCAATCTAACAGTCTCACAGTCACACTCACATGTCAACAGCCCTGCTTGAGCTTCTAAATGTTGATGATGATGTGACATGGGAACCCTGTTTTTTAATTTAGAAAACATTTTATGTGTTGCCAGTTATGAGTTTTATGGCTCGTTGGTCTAGTAGTATGATTTTCGTTTGGGTGCGAGAGGTCCTGGGTTCAATTCCCGGACGAGCCCCAGTGACTTATGTAAGTTGTAGTTTTCTCCTCCAGGTAGCAAAACTCACAGGACTTCAACCAGGCAAGTGCTGTGCCAGAAAGTCCCAACCAGTTCTTCAAACGGTCTATCAAGGTATTATGGTCAACCATGTCAAATGCAGCACTGTGAGACCACAATTGAAATGTTGCCACTATCCGTATTGGAGCGGATGTCATTATGGACGTTAACTAGAACTGTCTCAATGCTGGAATGTGGAAACTTGACTGGAGAACATAAAAACAGTTCCTTAATGTTAGGAGTTTGTACACACGTTGAAAAACAGATTATTCTATGATTTTACGAAGAAAGGGGAGGTTTTATACGGGCCTATAGCTGTTCATAAGTGACCTCTCTAGACTGGCGCAGAGGAGTAATACCTGAAAGCTGAGACTTATTCAAAATATCTGAAAGCCCTGAGGCCATACAATGTGCAACACTCTTAAAAACCCTGTTGCCAGAGTATCATGGCAGCAAGTGGTCGAATTCAGCTGGTGTATGATGTCAGCCAGGTTCGTATGAGTAATTAGAGATAATTGTCTCCAGGTTTCTTTCATTGGACACAGAGGTGGAATATATCCTGTGTCTACCATTGAAACACTGACTGATTGTCTGATTTTCTCAACTTTGTTGCAGAAATTAGTGTACTCTGTAATGCACTCAGTCATCGAATTGATGTTGTTTCCATGGAGATCGTCCCAATCTAACAGTCTCACAGTCACACTCACATGTCAACAGCCCTGCTTGAGCTTCTAAATGTTGATGATGATGTGACATGGGAACCCTGTTTTTTAATTTAGAAAACATTTTATGTGTTGCCAGTTATGAGTTTTATGGCTCGTTGGTCTAGTAGTATGATTCTCGCTTTGGGTGTGAGAGGTCCAGGGTGCAATTCCCGGACGAGCCCCAGTGACTTATGTAAGTTGTAGTTTTCTCCTCCAAGTAGCAAAACTCATAGGACTTCAACCAGGCAAGTGCTGTGCCAGAAAGTCCCAACCGGTCTATCAAGGTATTATGGTCAACCATGTCAAATGCAGCACTGTGAGACCACAATTGAAATGTTGCCACTATCCGTATTGGAGCGCATGTCATTATGGACGTTAACTAGAACTGTCTCAATGCTGGAATGTGAAAACTTGACTGGAGAACATAAAAACATTTCTTTAATGTTAGGAGTTTGTACACACGTTGAAAAACAGATTATACTATGATTTTACTAAGAAAGGGGAGGTTTTATACGGGCCTATAGCTGTTCATAAGTGACCTCTCTAGACTGGCGCAGAGGAGTAATACCTGAAAGCTGAGACTTATTCAAAATATCTGAAAGCCCTGAGGCCATACAATGTGCAACACTCTTAAAAACCTTGTTGCCAGCGTATCAAGGCAGCAAGTGGTGGAATTCAGGTGGTGTATGATGTCAGCCAGGTTCCTATGAGTAATTAGAGATAATTGTCTCCAGGTTTCTCTCATTGGACACAGAGGTGGAATATACCCTGTATCTACCATTGAAACACTGACTGACTGTCTGATTTTCTCAACTTTGTTGCAGAAATTAGTGTACTCTGTAATGCACTCAGTCATCGAATTGATGTTGTTTCCATGGAGATCGTCCCAATCTAACAGTCTCACAGTCACACTCACATGTCAACAGCCCTGCTTGAGCTTCTAAATGTTGATGATGATGTGACATGGGAACCCTGTTTTTTAATTTAGAAAACATTTTATGTGTTGCCAGTTATGAGTTTTATGGCTCGTTGGTCTAGTAGTATGATTCTCGCTTTGGGTGCGAGAGGTCCCGGGTTCAATTCCCGGACGAGCCCCAGTGACTTATGTAAGTTGTAGTTTTCTCCTCCAAGTAGCAAAACTCACAGGACTTCAACCAGGCAAGTGCTGTGCCAGAAAGTCCCAACCAGTTCTTCAACCGGTCTATCAAGGTATTATGGTCAACCATGTCAAATGCAGCACTGTGAGACCACGATTGAAATGTTGCCACTAGCCGTATTGGAGCGCATGTCATTACGGACTTTAACTAGAACTGTCTCAGTGCTGCGATGTGAAGGAGAAAATCAAAACAGTTATTTAATGTTAGGAGTTTGTACACACGTTGAAAAACAGCTTTTTCTATGATTTTACTAAGAAAGGGGAGGTTTTATACGGGCCTATAGCTGTTCGTAAGTGACCTCTCTAGACTGGCACAGAGGAACAATACCTGAAAGCTGAGACTTATTCAAAATGTCTGAAAGCCATACAATGTGCAACACTCTTAAAAAACCCTTTTGACAGAGTATCATGGCAACAAGTGGTGGAATTCAGCTGGTGTATGATGTCAGCCAGGTTCCTATGAGTATTTAGAGAGAATTGTGTCCAGGTTTTTCTCATTGGACACAGAGGTGGAATATACCCTGTATCTACCATTGAAACACTGACTGACTGTCTGATTTTCTCAACTTTGTCGCAGAAATTAGTGTACTCTGTAATGCACTCAGTCATCGAATTGATGTTGTTTCCATGGAGATCGTCCCAATCTAACAGTCTCACAGTCACACTTGCATGTCAACAGCCCTGCTTGAGCTTCTAAATGTTGATGATGATGTGACATGGGAATCTGTTTTTTTAATTTAGAAAACATTTTATGTGTTGCCAGTTATGAGATTTATGGCTCGTTGGTCCAGTAGTATGATTCTCGCTTCGGGTGCGAGAGGTCCCGGGTTCAATTCCCGGACGAGCCCCAGTGACTTATGTAAGTTGTAGTTTTCTCCTCCAAGTAGCAAAACTCATAGGACTTCAACCAGGCAAGTGCTGTGCCAGAAAGTCCCACCTAGTTCTTCAACCGGTCTATCAAGGTATTATGGTCAACCATGTCAAATGCAGCACTGTGAGACCACGATTGAAATGTTGCCACTATCCGTGTTGGAGCGGATGTCATTACGGACTTTAACTAGAACTGCCTGAGTGCTGCGATGTGAAGGAGAACATCAAAACAGTTATTTAATGTTAGGAGTTTGTACACACGTTGAAAAACAGCTTTTTCTATGATTTTACTAAGAAAGGGGAGGTTTTATACGGGCCTATAGCTGTTCGTAAGTGACCTCTCTAGACTGGCACAGAGGAACAATACCTGAAAGCTGAGACTTATTCAAAATGTCTGAAAGCCATACAATGTGCAACACTCTTAAAAAACCCTTTTGACAGAGTATCATGGCAACAAGTGGTGGAATTCAGCTGGTGTATGATGTCAGCCAGGTTCCTATGAGTATTTAGAGAGAATTGTGTCCAGGTTTTTCTCATTGGACACAGAGGTGGAATATACCCTGTATCTACCATTGAAACACTGACTGACTGTCTGATTTTCTCAACTTTGTCGCAGAAATTAGTGTACTCTGTAATGCACTCAGTCATCGAATTGATGTTGTTTCCATGGAGATCGTCCCAATCTAACAGTCTCACAGTCACACTTGCATGTCAACAGCCCTGCTTGAGCTTCTAAATGTTGATGATGATGTGACATGGGAATCTGTTTTTTTAATTTAGAAAACATTTTATGTGTTGCCAGTTATGAGATTTATGGCTCGTTGGTCTAGTAGTATGATTCTCGCTTAGGGTGCGAGAGGTCCCGGGTTCAATTCCCGGACGAGCCCCAGTGACTTATGTAAGTTGTAGTTTTCTCCTCCAAGTAGCAAAACTCATAGGACTTCAACCAGGCAAGTGCTGTGCCAGAAAGTCCCACCTAGTTCTTCAACCGGTCTATCAAGGTATTATGGTCAACCATGTCAAATGCAGCACTGTGAGACCACGATTGAAATGTTGCCACTATCCGTGTTGGAGCGGATGTCATTACGGACTTTAACTAGAACTGCCTGAGTGCTGCGATGTGAAGGAGAACATCAAAACAGTTATTTAATGTTAGGAGTTTGTACACACGTTGAAAAACAGCTTTTTCTATGATTTTACTAAGAAAGGGGAGGTTTTATACGGGCCTATAGCTGTTCGTAAGTGACCTCTCTAGACTGGCACAGAGGAACAATACCTGAAAGCTGAGACTTATTCAAAATGTCTGAAAGCCATACAATGTGCAACACTCTTAAAAAACCCTTTTGACAGAGTATCATGGCAACAAGTGGTGGAATTCAGCTGGTGTATGATGTCAGCCAGGTTCCTATGAGTATTTAGAGAGAATTGTGTCCAGGTTTTTCTCATTGGACACAGAGGTGGAATATACCCTGTATCTACCATTGAAACACTGACTGACTGTCTGATTTTCTCAACTTTGTCGCAGAAATTAGTGTACTCTGTAATGCACTCAGTCATCGAATTGATGTTGTTTCCATGGAGATCGTCCCAATCTAACAGTCTCACAGTCACACTTGCATGTCAACAGCCCTGCTTGAGCTTCTAAATGTTGATGATGATGTGACATGGGAATCTGTTTTTTTAATTTAGAAAACATTTTATGTGTTGCCAGTTATGAGATTTATGGCTCGTTGGTCTAGTAGTATGATTCTCGCTTAGGGTGCGAGAGGTCCCGGGTTCAATTCCCGGACGAGCCCCAGTGACTTATGTAAGTTGTAGTTTTCTCCTCCAAGTAGCAAAACTCATAGGACTTCAACCAGGCAAGTGCTGTGCCAGAAAGTCCCACCTAGTTCTTCAACCGGTCTATCAAGGTATTATGGTCAACCATGTCAAATGCAGCACTGTGAGACCACGATTGAAATGTTGCCACTATCCGTGTTGGAGCGGATGTCATTACGGACTTTAACTAGGACTGCCTGAGTGCTGCGATGTGAAGGAGAACATCAAAACAGTTATTTAATGTTAGGAGTTTGTACACACGTTGAAAAACAGCTTTTTCTATGATTTTACTAAGAAAGGGGAGGTTTTATACGGGCCTATAGCTGTTCGTAAGTGACCTCTCTAGACTGGCACAGAGGAACAATACCTGAAAGCTGAGACTTATTCAAAATGTCTGAAAGCCATACAATGTGCAACACTCTTAAAAAACCCTTTTGACAGAGTATCATGGCAACAAGTGGTGGAATTCAGCTGGTGTATGATGTCAGCCAGGTTCCTATGAGTATTTAGAGAGAATTGTGTCCAGGTTTTTCTCATTGGACACAGAGGTGGAATATACCCTGTATCTACCATTGAAACACTGACTGACTGTCTGATTTTCTCAACTTTGTCGCAGAAATTAGTGTACTCTGTAATGCACTCAGTCATCGAATTGATGTTGTTTCCATGGAGATCGTCCCAATCTAACAGTCTCACAGTCACACTTGCATGTCAACAGCCCTGCTTGAGCTTCTAAATGTTGATGATGATGTGACATGGGAATCTGTTTTTTTAATTTAGAAAACATTTTATGTGTTGCCAGTTATGAGATTTATGGCTCGTTGGTCCAGTAGTATGATTCTCGCTTCGGGTGCGAGAGGTCCCGGGTTCAATTCCCGGACGAGCCCCAGTGACTTATGTAAGTTGTAGTTTTCTCCTCCAAGTAGCAAAACTCATAGGACTTCAACCAGGCAAGTGCTGTGCCAGAAAGTCCCACCTAGTTCTTCAACCGGTCTATCAAGGTATTATGGTCAACCATGTCAAATGCAGCACTGTGAGACCACGATTGAAATGTTGCCACTATCCGTGTTGGAGCGGATGTCATTACGGACTTTAACTAGAACTGCCTGAGTGCTGCGATGTGAAGGAGAACATCAAAACAGTTATTTAATGTTAGGAGTTTGTACACACGTTGAAAAACAGCTTTTTCTATGATTTTACTAAGAAAGGGGAGGTTTTATACGGGCCTATAGCTGTTCGTAAGTGACCTCTCTAGACTGGCACAGAGGAACAATACCTGAAAGCTGAGACTTATTCAAAATGTCTGAAAGCCATACAATGTGCAACACTCTTAAAAAACCCTTTTGACAGAGTATCATGGCAACAAGTGGTGGAATTCAGCTGGTGTATGATGTCAGCCAGGTTCCTATGAGTATTTAGAGAGAATTGTGTCCAGGTTTTTCTCATTGGACACAGAGGTGGAATATACCCTGTATCTACCATTGAAACACTGACTGACTGTCTGATTTTCTCAACTTTGTCGCAGAAATTAGTGTACTCTGTAATGCACTCAGTCATCGAATTGATGTTGTTTCCATGGAGATCGTCCCAATCTAACAGTCTCACAGTCACACTTGCATGTCAACAGCCCTGCTTGAGCTTCTAAATGTTGATGATGATGTGACATGGGAATCTGTTTTTTTAATTTAGAAAACATTTTATGTGTTGCCAGTTATGAGATTTATGGCTCGTTGGTCTAGTAGTATGATTCTCGCTAAGGGTGCGAGAGGTCCCGGGTTCAATTCCCGGACGAGCCCCAGTGACTTATGTAAGTTGTAGTTTTCTCCTCCAAGTAGCAAAACTCATAGGACTTCAACCAGGCAAGTGCTGTGCCAGAAAGTCCCACCTAGTTCTTCAACCGGTCTATCAAGGTATTATGGTCAACCATGTCAAATGCAGCACTGTGAGACCACGATTGAAATGTTGCCACTATCCGTGTTGGAGCGGATGTCATTACGGACTTTAACTAGGACTGCCTGAGTGCTGCGATGTGAAGGAGAACATCAAAACAGTTATTTAATGTTAGGAGTTTGTACACACGTTGAAAAACAGCTTTTTCTATGATTTTACTAAGAAAGGGGAGGTTTTATACGGGCCTATAGCTGTTCGTAAGTGACCTCTCTAGACTGGCACAGAGGAACAATACCTGAAAGCTGAGACTTATTCAAAATGTCTGAAAGCCATACAATGTGCAACACTCTTAAAAAACCCTTTTGACAGAGTATCATGGCAACAAGTGGTGGAATTCAGCTGGTGTATGATGTCAGCCAGGTTCCTATGAGTATTTAGAGAGAATTGTGTCCAGGTTTTTCTCATTGGACACAGAGGTGGAATATACCCTGTATCTACCATTGAAACACTGACTGACTGTCTGATTTTCTCAACTTTGTCGCAGAAATTAGTGTACTCTGTAATGCACTCAGTCATCGAATTGATGTTGTTTCCATGGAGATCGTCCCAATCTAACAGTCTCACAGTCACACTTGCATGTCAACAGCCCTGCTTGAGCTTCTAAATGTTGATGATGATGTGACATGGGAATCTGTTTTTTTAATTTAGAAAACATTTTATGTGTTGCCAGTTATGAGATTTATGGCTCGTTGGTCTAGTAGTATGATTCTCGCTTAGGGTGCGAGAGGTCCCGGGTTCAATTCCCGGACGAGCCCCAGTGACTTATGTAAGTTGTAGTTTTCTCCTCCAAGTAGCAAAACTCATAGGACTTCAACCAGGCAAGTGCTGTGCCAGAAAGTCCCACCTAGTTCTTCAACCGGTCTATCAAGGTATTATGGTCAACCATGTCAAATGCAGCACTGTGAGACCACGATTGAAATGTTGCCACTATCCGTGTTGGAGCGGATGTCATTACGGACTTTAACTAGGACTGCCTGAGTGCTGCGATGTGAAGGAGAACATCAAAACAGTTATTTAATGTTAGGAGTTTGTACACACGTTGAAAAACAGCTTTTTCTATGATTTTACTAAGAAAGGGGAGGTTTTATACGGGCCTATAGCTGTTCGTAAGTGACCTCTCTAGACTGGCACAGAGGAACAATACCTGAAAGCTGAGACTTATTCAAAATGTCTGAAAGCCATACAATGTGCAACACTCTTAAAAAACCCTTTTGACAGAGTATCATGGCAACAAGTGGTGGAATTCAGCTGGTGTATGATGTCAGCCAGGTTCCTATGAGTATTTAGAGAGAATTGTGTCCAGGTTTTTCTCATTGGACACAGAGGTGGAATATACCCTGTATCTACCATTGAAACACTGACTGACTGTCTGATTTTCTCAACTTTGTCGCAGAAATTAGTGTACTCTGTAATGCACTCAGTCATCGAATTGATGTTGTTTCCATGGAGATCGTCCCAATCTAACAGTCTCACAGTCACACTTGCATGTCAACAGCCCTGCTTGAGCTTCTAAATGTTGATGATGATGTGACATGGGAATCTGTTTTTTTAATTTAGAAAACATTTTATGTGTTGCCAGTTATGAGATTTATGGCTCGTTGGTCTAGTAGTATGATTCTCGCTTAGGGTGCGAGAGGTCCCGGGTTCAATTCCCGGACGAGCCCCAGTGACTTATGTAAGTTGTAGTTTTCTCCTCCAAGTAGCAAAACTCATAGGACTTCAACCAGGCAAGTGCTGTGCCAGAAAGTCCCACCTAGTTCTTCAACCGGTCTATCAAGGTATTATGGTCAACCATGTCAAATGCAGCACTGTGAGACCACGATTGAAATGTTGCCACTATCCGTGTTGGAGCGGATGTCATTACGGACTTTAACTAGAACTGCCTGAGTGCTGCGATGTGAAGGAGAACATCAAAACAGTTATTTAATGTTAGGAGTTTGTACACACGTTGAAAAACAGCTTTTTCTATGATTTTACTAAGAAAGGGGAGGTTTTATACGGGCCTATAGCTGTTCGTAAGTGACCTCTCTAGACTGGCACAGAGGAACAATACCTGAAAGCTGAGACTTATTCAAAATGTCTGAAAGCCATACAATGTGCAACACTCTTAAAAAACCCTTTTGACAGAGTATCATGGCAACAAGTGGTGGAATTCAGCTGGTGTATGATGTCAGCCAGGTTCCTATGAGTATTTAGAGAGAATTGTGTCCAGGTTTTTCTCATTGGACACAGAGGTGGAATATACCCTGTATCTACCATTGAAACACTGACTGACTGTCTGATTTTCTCAACTTTGTCGCAGAAATTAGTGTACTCTGTAATGCACTCAGTCATCGAATTGATGTTGTTTCCATGGAGATCGTCCCAATCTAACAGTCTCACAGTCACACTTGCATGTCAACAGCCCTGCTTGAGCTTCTAAATGTTGATGATGATGTGACATGGGAATCTGTTTTTTTAATTTAGAAAACATTTTATGTGTTGCCAGTTATGAGATTTATGGCTCGTTGGTCTAGTAGTATGATTCTCGCTTAGGGTGCGAGAGGTCCCGGGTTCAATTCCCGGACGAGCCCCAGTGACTTATGTAAGTTGTAGTTTTCTCCTCCAAGTAGCAAAACTCATAGGACTTCAACCAGGCAAGTGCTGTGCCAGAAAGTCCCACCTAGTTCTTCAACCGGTCTATCAAGGTATTATGGTCAACCATGTCAAATGCAGCACTGTGAGACCACGATTGAAATGTTGCCACTATCCGTGTTGGAGCGGATGTCATTACGGACTTTAACTAGGACTGCCTGAGTGCTGCGATGTGAAGGAGAACATCAAAACAGTTATTTAATGTTAGGAGTTTGTACACACGTTGAAAAACAGCTTTTTCTATGATTTTACTAAGAAAGGGGAGGTTTTATACGGGCCTATAGCTGTTCGTAAGTGACCTCTCTAGACTGGCACAGAGGAACAATACCTGAAAGCTGAGACTTATTCAAAATGTCTGAAAGCCATACAATGTGCAACACTCTTAAAAAACCCTTTTGACAGAGTATCATGGCAACAAGTGGTGGAATTCAGCTGGTGTATGATGTCAGCCAGGTTCCTATGAGTATTTAGAGAGAATTGTGTCCAGGTTTTTCTCATTGGACACAGAGGTGGAATATACCCTGTATCTACCATTGAAACACTGACTGACTGTCTGATTTTCTCAACTTTGTCGCAGAAATTAGTGTACTCTGTAATGCACTCAGTCATCGAATTGATGTTGTTTCCATGGAGATCGTCCCAATCTAACAGTCTCACAGTCACACTTGCATGTCAACAGCCCTGCTTGAGCTTCTAAATGTTGATGATGATGTGACATGGGAATCTGTTTTTTTAATTTAGAAAACATTTTATGTGTTGCCAGTTATGAGATTTATGGCTCGTTGGTCTAGTAGTATGATTCTCGCTTCGGGTGCGAGAGGTCCCGGGTTCAATTCCCGGACGAGCCCCAGTGACTTATGTAAGTTGTAGTTTTCTCCTCCAAGTAGCAAAACTCATAGGACTTCAACCAGGCAAGTGCTGTGCCAGAAAGTCCCACCTAGTTCTTCAACCGGTCTATCAAGGTATTATAGTCAACCATGTCAAATGCAGCACTGTGAGACCACGATTGAAATGTTGCCACTATCCGTGTTGGAGCGGATGTCATTACGGACTTTAACTAGAACTGCCTGAGTGCTGCGATGTGAAGGAGAACATCAAAACAGTTATTTAATGTTAGGAGTTTGTACACACGTTGAAAAACAGCTTTTTCTATGATTTTACTAAGAAAGGGGAGGTTTTATACGGGCCTATAACTGTTCGTAAGTGACCTCTCTAGACTGGCACAGAGGAACAATACCTGAAAGCTGAGACTTATTCAAAATGTCTGAAAGCCATACAATGTGCAACACTCTTAAAAAACCCTTTTGACAGAGTATCATGGCAACAAGTGGTGGAATTCAGCTGGTGTATGATGTCAGCCAGGTTCCTATGAGTATTTAGAGAGAATTGTGTCCAGGTTTTTCTCATTGGACACAGAGGTGGAATATACCCTGTATCTACCATTGAAACACTGACTGACTGTCTGATTTTCTCAACTTTGTCGCAGAAATTAGTGTACTCTGTAATGCACTCAGTCATCGAATTGATGTTGTTTCCATGGAGATCGTCCCAATCTAACAGTCTCACAGTCACACTTGCATGTCAACAGCCCTGCTTGAGCTTCTAAATGTTGATGATGATGTGACATGGGAATCTGTTTTTTTAATTTAGAAAACATTTTATGTGTTGCCAGTTATGAGATTTATGGCTTGTTGGTCTAGTAGTATGATTCTCGCTTAGGGTGCGAGAGGTCCCGGGTTCAATTCCCGGACGAGCCCCAGTGACTTATGTAAGTTGTAGTTTTCTCCTCCAAGTAGCAAAACTCATAGGACTTCAACCAGGCAAGTGCTGTGCCAGAAAGTCCCACCTAGTTCTTCAACCGGTCTATCAAGGTATTATGGTCAACCATGTCAAATGCAGCACTGTGAGACCACGATTGAAATGTTGCCACTATCCGTGTTGGAGCGGATGTCATTACGGACTTTAACTACAACTGTCTGAGTGCTGCGATGTGAAGGAGAACATCAAAACAGTTATTTAATGTTAGGAGTTTGTACACACGTTGAAAAACAGCTTTTTCTATGATTTTACTAAGAAAGGGGAGGTTTTATACGGGCCTGTAGCTGTTCGTAAGTGACCTCTCTAGACTGGCACAGAGGAACAATACCTGAAAGCTGAGACTTATTCAAAATGTCTGAAAGCCATACAATGTGCAACACTCTTAAAAAACCCTTTTGACAGAGTATCATGGCAACAAGTGGTGGAATTCAGCTGGTGTATGATGTCAGCCAGGTTCCTATGAGTATTTAGAGAGAATTGTGTCCAGGTTTTTCTCATTGGACACAGAGGTGGAATATACCCTGTATCTACCATTGAAACACTGACTGACTGTCTGATTTTCTCAACTTTGTCGCAGAAATTAGTGTACTCTGTAATGCACTCAGTCATCGAATTGATGTTGTTTCCATGGAGATCGTCCCAATCTAACAGTCTCACAGTCACACTTGCATGTCAACAGCCCTGCTTGAGCTTCTAAATGTTGATGATGATGTGACATGGGAATCTGTTTTTTTAATTTAGAAAACATTTTATGTGTTGCCAGTTATGAGATTTATGGCTCGTTGGTCTAGTAGTATGATTCTCGCTAAGGGTGCGAGAGGTCCCGGGTTCAATTCCCGGACGAGCCCCAGTGACTTATGTAAGTTGTAGTTTTCTCCTCCAAGTAGCAAAACTCATAGGACTTCAACCAGGCAAGTGCTGTGCCAGAAAGTCCCACCTAGTTCTTCAACCGGTCTATCAAGGTATTATGGTCAACCATGTCAAATGCAGCACTGTGAGACCACGATTGAAATGTTGCCACTATCCGTGTTGGAGCGGATGTCATTACGGACTTTAACTAGGACTGCCTGAGTGCTGCGATGTGAAGGAGAACATCAAAACAGTTATTTAATGTTAGGAGTTTGTACACACGTTGAAAAACAGCTTTTTCTATGATTTTACTAAGAAAGGGGAGGTTTTATACGGGCCTATAGCTGTTCGTAAGTGACCTCTCTAGACTGGCACAGAGGAACAATACCTGAAAGCTGAGACTTATTCAAAATGTCTGAAAGCCATACAATGTGCAACACTCTTAAAAAACCCTTTTGACAGAGTATCATGGCAACAAGTGGTGGAATTCAGCTGGTGTATGATGTCAGCCAGGTTCCTATGAGTATTTAGAGAGAATTGTGTCCAGGTTTTTCTCATTGGACACAGAGGTGGAATATACCCTGTATCTACCATTGAAACACTGACTGACTGTCTGATTTTCTCAACTTTGTCGCAGAAATTAGTGTACTCTGTAATGCACTCAGTCATCGAATTGATGTTGTTTCCATGGAGATCGTCCCAATCTAACAGTCTCACAGTCACACTTGCATGTCAACAGCCCTGCTTGAGCTTCTAAATGTTGATGATGATGTGACATGGGAATCTGTTTTTTTAATTTAGAAAACATTTTATGTGTTGCCAGTTATGAGATTTATGGCTCGTTGGTCTAGTAGTATGATTCTCGCTTCGGGTGCGAGAGGTCCCGGGTTCAATTCCCGGACGAGCCCCAGTGACTTATGTAAGTTGTAGTTTTCTCCTCCAAGTAGCAAAACTCATAGGACTTCAACCAGGCAAGTGCTGTGCCAGAAAGTCCCACCTAGTTCTTCAACCGGTCTATCAAGGTATTATGGTCAACCATGTCAAATGCAGCACTGTGAGACCACGATTGAAATGTTGCCACTATCCGTGTTGGAGCGGATGTCATTACGGACTTTAACTAGAACTGCCTGAGTGCTGCGATGTGAAGGAGAACATCAAAACAGTTATTTAATGTTAGGAGTTTGTACACACGTTGAAAAACAGCTTTTTCTATGATTTTACTAAGAAAGGGGAGGTTTTATACGGGCCTATAGCTGTTCGTAAGTGACCTCTCTAGACTGGCACAGAGGAACAATACCTGAAAGCTGAGACTTATTCAAAATGTCTGAAAGCCATACAATGTGCAACACTCTTAAAAAACCCTTTTGACAGAGTATCATGGCAACAAGTGGTGGAATTCAGCTGGTGTATGATGTCAGCCAGGTTCCTATGAGTATTTAGAGAGAATTGTGTCCAGGTTTTTCTCATTGGACACAGAGGTGGAATATACCCTGTATCTACCATTGAAACACTGACTGACTGTCTGATTTTCTCAACTTTGTCGCAGAAATTAGTGTACTCTGTAATGCACTCAGTCATCGAATTGATGTTGTTTCCATGGAGATCGTCCCAATCTAACAGTCTCACAGTCACACTTGCATGTCAACAGCCCTGCTTGAGCTTCTAAATGTTGATGATGATGTGACATGGGAATCTGTTTTTTTAATTTAGAAAACATTTTATGTGTTGCCAATTATGAGATTTATGGCTCGTTGGTCTAGTAGTATGATTCTCGCTTCGGGTGCGAGAGGTCCCGGGTTCAATTCCCGGACGAGCCCCAGTGACTTATGTAAGTTGTAGTTTTCTCCTCCAAGTAGCAAAACTCATAGGACTTCAACCAGGCAAGTGCTGTGCCAGAAAGTCCCACCTAGTTCTTCAACCGGTCTATCAAGGTATTATGGTCAACCATGTCAAATGCAGCACTGTGAGACCACGATTGAAATGTTGCCACTATCCGTGTTGGAGCGGATGTCATTACGGACTTTAACTAGAACTGCCTGAGTGCTGCGATGTGAAGGAGAACATCAAAACAGTTATTTAATGTTAGGAGTTTGTACACACGTTGAAAAACAGCTTTTTCTATGATTTTACTAAGAAAGGGGAGGTTTTATACGGGCCTATAGCTGTTCGTAAGTGACCTCTCTAGACTGGCACAGAGGAACAATACCTGAAAGCTGAGACTTATTCAAAATGTCTGAAAGCCATACAATGTGCAACACTCTTAAAAAACCCTTTTGACAGAGTATCATGGCAACAAGTGGTGGAATTCAGCTGGTGTATGATGTCAGCCAGGTTCCTATGAGTATTTAGAGAGAATTGTGTCCAGGTTTTTCTCATTGGACACAGAGGTGGAATATACCCTGTATCTACCATTGAAACACTGACTGACTGTCTGATTTTCTCAACTTTGTCGCAGAAATTTGTGTACTCTGTAATGCACTCAGTCATCGAATTGATGTTGTTTCCATGGAGATCGTCCCAATCTAACAGTCTCACAGTCACACTTGCATGTCAACAGCCCTGCTTGAGCTTCTAAATGTTGATGATGATGTGACATGGGAATCTGTTTTTTTAATTTAGAAAACATTTTATGTGTTGCCAGTTATGAGATTTATGGCTCGTTGGTCTAGTAGTATGATTCTCGCTTTGGGTGCGAGAGGTCCCGGGTTCAATTCCCGGACGAGCCCCAGTGACTTATGTAAGTTGTAGTTTTCTCCTCCAAGTAGCAAAACTCATAGGACTTCAACCAGGCAAGTGCTGTGCCAGAAAGTCCCACCTAGTTCTTCAACCGGTCTATCAAGGTATTATGGTCAACCATGTCAAATGCAGCACTGTGAGACCACGATTGAAATGTTGCCACTATCCGTGTTGGAGCGGATGTCATTACGGACTTTAACTAGAACTGCCTGAGTGCTGCGATGTGAAGGAGAACATCAAAACAGTTATTTAATGTTAGGAGTTTGTACACACGTTGAAAAACAGCTTTTTCTATGATTTTACTAAGAAAGGGGAGGTTTTATACGGGCCTATAGCTGTTCGTAAGTGACCTCTCTAGACTGGCACAGAGGAACAATACCTGAAAGCTGAGACTTATTCAAAATGTCTGAAAGCCATACAATGTGCAACACTCTTAAAAAACCCTTTTGACAGAGTATCATGGCAACAAGTGGTGGAATTCAGCTGGTGTATGATGTCAGCCAGGTTCCTATGAGTATTTAGAGAGAATTGTGTCCAGGTTTTTCTCATTGGACACAGAGGTGGAATATACCCTGTATCTACCATTGAAACACTGACTGACTGTCTGATTTTCTCAACTTTGTCGCAGAAATTAGTGTACTCTGTAATGCACTCAGTCATCGAATTGATGTTGTTTCCATGGAGATCGTCCCAATCTAACAGTCTCACAGTCACACTTGCATGTCAACAGCCCTGCTTGAGCTTCTAAATGTTGATGATGATGTGACATGGGAATCTGTTTTTTTAATTTAGAAAACATTTTATGTGTTGCCAGTTATGAGATTTATGGCTCGTTGGTCTAGTAGTATGATTCTCGCTTCGGGTGCGAGAGGTCCCGGGTTCAATTCCCGGACGAGCCCCAGTGACTTATGTAAGTTGTAGTTTTCTCCTCCAAGTAGCAAAACTCATAGGACTTCAACCAGGCAAGTGCTGTGCCAGAAAGTCCCACCTAGTTCTTCAACCGGTCTATCAAGGTATTATGGTCAACCATGTCAAATGCAGCACTGTGAGACCACGATTGAAATGTTGCCACTATCCGTGTTGGAGCGGATGTCATTACGGACTTTAACTAGAACTGCCTGAGTGCTGCGATGTGAAGGAGAACATCAAAACAGTTATTTAATGTTAGGAGTTTGTACACACGTTGAAAAACAGCTTTTTCTATGATTTTACTAAGAAAGGGGAGGTTTTATACGGGCCTATAGCTGTTCGTAAGTGACCTCTCTAGACTGGCACAGAGGAACAATACCTGAAAGCTGAGACTTATTCAAAATGTCTGAAAGCCATACAATGTGCAACACTCTTAAAAAACCCTTTTGACAGAGTATCATGGCAACAAGTGGTGGAATTCAGCTGGTGTATGATGTCAGCCAGGTTCCTATGAGTATTTAGAGAGAATTGTGTCCAGGTTTTTCTCATTGGACACAGAGGTGGAATATACCCTGTATCTACCATTGAAACACTGACTGACTGTCTGATTTTCTCAACTTTGTCGCAGAAATTAGTGTACTCTGTAATGCACTCAGTCATCGAATTGATGTTGTTTCCATGGAGATCGTCCCAATCTAACAGTCTCACAGTCACACTTGCATGTCAACAGCCCTGCTTGAGCTTCTAAATGTTGATGATGATGTGACATGGGAATCTGTTTTTTTAATTTAGAAAACATTTTATGTGTTGCCAATTATGAGATTTATGGCTCGTTGGTCTAGTAGTATGATTCTCGCTTCGGGTGCGAGAGGTCCCGGGTTCAATTCCCGGACGAGCCCCAGTGACTTATGTAAGTTGTAGTTTTCTCCTCCAAGTAGCAAAACTCATAGGACTTCAACCAGGCAAGTGCTGTGCCAGAAAGTCCCACCTAGTTCTTCAACCGGTCTATCAAGGTATTATGGTCAACCATGTCAAATGCAGCACTGTGAGACCACGATTGAAATGTTGCCACTATCCGTGTTGGAGCGGATGTCATTACGGACTTTAACTAGAACTGCCTGAGTGCTGCGATGTGAAGGAGAACATCAAAACAGTTATTTAATGTTAGGAGTTTGTACACACGTTGAAAAACAGCTTTTTCTATGATTTTACTAAGAAAGGGGAGGTTTTATACGGGCCTATAGCTGTTCGTAAGTGACCTCTCTAGACTGGCACAGAGGAACAATACCTGAAAGCTGAGACTTATTCAAAATGTCTGAAAGCCATACAATGTGCAACACTCTTAAAAAACCCTTTTGACAGAGTATCATGGCAACAAGTGGTGGAATTCAGCTGGTGTATGATGTCAGCCAGGTTCCTATGAGTATTTAGAGAGAATTGTGTCCAGGTTTTTCTCATTGGACACAGAGGTGGAATATACCCTGTATCTACCATTGAAACACTGACTGACTGTCTGATTTTCTCAACTTTGTCGCAGAAATTTGTGTACTCTGTAATGCACTCAGTCATCGAATTGATGTTGTTTCCATGGAGATCGTCCCAATCTAACAGTCTCACAGTCACACTTGCATGTCAACAGCCCTGCTTGAGCTTCTAAATGTTGATGATGATGTGACATGGGAATCTGTTTTTTTAATTTAGAAAACATTTTATGTGTTGCCAGTTATGAGATTTATGGCTCGTTGGTCTAGTAGTATGATTCTCGCTTTGGGTGCGAGAGGTCCCGGGTTCAATTCCCGGACGAGCCCCAGTGACTTATGTAAGTTGTAGTTTTCTCCTCCAAGTAGCAAAACTCATAGGACTTCAACCAGGCAAGTGCTGTGCCAGAAAGTCCCACCTAGTTCTTCAACCGGTCTATCAAGGTATTATGGTCAACCATGTCAAATGCAGCACTGTGAGACCACGATTGAAATGTTGCCACTATCCGTGTTGGAGCGGATGTCATTACGGACTTTAACTAGAACTGCCTGAGTGCTGCGATGTGAAGGAGAACATCAAAACAGTTATTTAATGTTAGGAGTTTGTACACACGTTGAAAAACAGCTTTTTCTATGATTTTACTAAGAAAGGGGAGGTTTTATACGGGCCTATAGCTGTTCGTAAGTGACCTCTCTAGACTGGCACAGAGGAACAATACCTGAAAGCTGAGACTTATTCAAAATGTCTGAAAGCCATACAATGTGCAACACTCTTAAAAAACCCTTTTGACAGAGTATCATGGCAACAAGTGGTGGAATTCAGCTGGTGTATGATGTCAGCCAGGTTCCTATGAGTATTTAGAGAGAATTGTGTCCAGGTTTTTCTCATTGGACACAGAGGTGGAATATACCCTGTATCTACCATTGAAACACTGACTGACTGTCTGATTTTCTCAACTTTGTCGCAGAAATTAGTGTACTCTGTAATGCACTCAGTCATCGAATTGATGTTGTTTCCATGGAGATCGTCCCAATCTAACAGTCTCACAGTCACACTTGCATGTCAACAGCCCTGCTTGAGCTTCTAAATGTTGATGATGATGTGACATGGGAATCTGTTTTTTTAATTTAGAAAACATTTTATGTGTTGCCAGTTATGAGATTTATGGCTCGTTGGTCTAGTAGTATGATTCTCGCTTCGGGTGCGAGAGGTCCCGGGTTCAATTCCCGGACGAGCCCCAGTGACTTATGTAAGTTGTAGTTTTCTCCTCCAAGTAGCAAAACTCATAGGACTTCAACCAGGCAAGTGCTGTGCCAGAAAGTCCCACCTAGTTCTTCAACCGGTCTATCAAGGTATTATGGTCAACCATGTCAAATGCAGCACTGTGAGACCACGATTGAAATGTTGCCACTATCCGTGTTGGAGCGGATGTCATTACGGACTTTAACTAGGACTGCCTGAGTGCTGCGATGTGAAGGAGAACATCAAAACAGTTATTTAATGTTAGGAGTTTGTACACACGTTGAAAAACAGCTTTTTCTATGATTTTACTAAGAAAGGGGAGGTTTTATACGGGCCTATAGCTGTTCGTAAGTGACCTCTCTAGACTGGCACAGAGGAACAATACCTGAAAGCTGAGACTTATTCAAAATGTCTGAAAGCCATACAATGTGCAACACTCTTAAAAAACCCTTTTGACAGAGTATCATGGCAACAAGTGGTGGAATTCAGCTGGTGTATGATGTCAGCCAGGTTCCTATGAGTATTTAGAGAGAATTGTGTCCAGGTTTTTCTCATTGGACACAGAGGTGGAATATACCCTGTATCTACCATTGAAACACTGACTGACTGTCTGATTTTCTCAACTTTGTCGCAGAAATTAGTGTACTCTGTAATGCACTCAGTCATCGAATTGATGTTGTTTCCATGGAGATCGTCCCAATCTAACAGTCTCACAGTCACACTTGCATGTCAACAGCCCTGCTTGAGCTTCTAAATGTTGATGATGATGTGACATGGGAATCTGTTTTTTTAATTTAGAAAACATTTTATGTGTTGCCAGTTATGAGATTTATGGCTCGTTGGTCTAGTAGTATGATTCTCGCTTTGGGTGCGAGAGGTCCCGGGTTCAATTCCCGGACGAGCCCCAGTGACTTATGTAAGTTGTAGTTTTCTCCTCCAAGTAGCAAAACTCATAGGACTTCAACCAGGCAAGTGCTGTGCCAGAAAGTCCCACCTAGTTCTTCAACCGGTCTATCAAGGTATTATGGTCAACCATGTCAAATGCAGCACTGTGAGACCACGATTGAAATGTTGCCACTATCCGTGTTGGAGCGGATGTCATTACGGACTTTAACTAGAACTGCCTGAGTGCTGCGATGTGAAGGAGAACATCAAAACAGTTATTTAATGTTAGGAGTTTGTACACACGTTGAAAAACAGCTTTTTCTATGATTTTACTAAGAAAGGGGAGGTTTTATACGGGCCTATAGCTGTTCGTAAGTGACCTCTCTAGACTGTTACAGAGGAACAATACCTGAAAGCTGA
The DNA here is from genome assembly GCF_033807715.1 of Cololabis saira. NCBI lineage: Eukaryota > Metazoa > Chordata > Actinopteri > Beloniformes > Belonidae > Cololabis > Cololabis saira. Next base: position 32,945 of record NW_026906223.1, read on the forward strand.
GACTTATTCAAAATGTCTGAAAGCCATACAATGTGCAACACTCTTAAAAAACCCTTTTGACAGAGTATCATGGCAACAAGTGGTGGAATTCAGCTGGTGTATGATGTCAGCCAGGTTCCTATGAGTATTTAGAGAGAATTGTGTCCAGGTTTTTCTCATTGGACACAGAGGTGGAATATACCCTGTATCTACCATTGAAACACTGACTGACTGTCTGATTTTCTCAACTTTGTCGCAGAAATTAGTGTACTCTGTAATGCACTCAGTCATCGAATTGATGTTGTTTCCATGGAGATCGTCCCAATCTAACAGTCTCACAGTCACACTTGCATGTCAACAGCCCTGCTTGAGCTTCTAAATGTTGATGATGATGTGACATGGGAATCTGTTTTTTTAATTTAGAAAACATTTTATGTGTTGCCAGTTATGAGATTTATGGCTCGTTGGTCTAGTAGTATGATTCTCGCTTCGGGTGCGAGAGGTCCCGGGTTCAATTCCCGGACGAGCCCCAGTGACTTATGTAAGTTGTAGTTTTCTCCTCCAAGTAGCAAAACTCATAGGACTTCAACCAGGCAAGTGCTGTGCCAGAAAGTCCCACCTAGTTCTTCAACCGGTCTATCAAGGTATTATGGTCAACCATGTCAAATGCAGCACTGTGAGACCACGATTGAAATGTTGCCACTATCCGTGTTGGAGCGGATGTCATTACGGACTTTAACTAGGACTGCCTGAGTGCTGCGATGTGAAGGAGAACATCAAAACAGTTATTTAATGTTAGGAGTTTGTACACACGTTGAAAAACAGCTTTTTCTATGATTTTACTAAGAAAGGGGAGGTTTTATACGGGCCTATAGCTGTTCGTAAGTGACCTCTCTAGACTGGCACAGAGGAACAATACCTGAAAGCTGAGACTTATTCAAAATGTCTGAAAGCCATACAATGTGCAACACTCTTAAAAAACCCTTTTGACAGAGTATCATGGCAACAAGTGGTGGAATTCAGCTGGTGTATGATGTCAGCCAGGTTCCTATGAGTATTTAGAGAGAATTGTGTCCAGGTTTTTCTCATTGGACACAGAGGTGGAATATACCCTGTATCTACCATTGAAACACTGACTGACTGTCTGATTTTCTCAACTTTGTCGCAGAAATTAGTGTACTCTGTAATGCACTCAGTCATCGAATTGATGTTGTTTCCATGGAGATCGTCCCAATCTAACAGTCTCACAGTCACACTTGCATGTCAACAGCCCTGCTTGAGCTTCTAAATGTTGATGATGATGTGACATGGGAATCTGTTTTTTTAATTTAGAAAACATTTTATGTGTTGCCAGTTATGAGATTTATGGCTCGTTGGTCTAGTAGTATGATTCTCGCTTTGGGTGCGAGAGGTCCCGGGTTCAATTCCCGGACGAGCCCCAGTGACTTATGTAAGTTGTAGTTTTCTCCTCCAAGTAGCAAAACTCATAGGACTTCAACCAGGCAAGTGCTGTGCCAGAAAGTCCCACCTAGTTCTTCAACCGGTCTATCAAGGTATTATGGTCAACCATGTCAAATGCAGCACTGTGAGACCACGATTGAAATGTTGCCACTATCCGTGTTGGAGCGGATGTCATTACGGACTTTAACTAGGACTGCCTGAGTGCTGCGATGTGAAGGAGAACATCAAAACAGTTATTTAATGTTAGGAGTTTGTACACACGTTGAAAAACAGCTTTTTCTATGATTTTACTAAGAAAGGGGAGGTTTTATACGGGCCTATAGCTGTTCGTAAGTGACCTCTCTAGACTGGCACAGAGGAACAATACCTGAAAGCTGAGACTTATTCAAAATGTCTGAAAGCCATACAATGTGCAACACTCTTAAAAAACCCTTTTGACAGAGTATCATGGCAACAAGTGGTGGAATTCAGCTGGTGTATGATGTCAGCCAGGTTCCTATGAGTATTTAGAGAGAATTGTGTCCAGGTTTTTCTCATTGGACACAGAGGTGGAATATACCCTGTATCTACCATTGAAACACTGACTGACTGTCTGATTTTCTCAACTTTGTCGCAG